>NC_055683.1:8737961-8750332 GCF_017639745.1 Melanotaenia boesemani | reverse complement strand
TCTATTAGTAAATAATCTTTATCAGGTTTGGGAAATAAAGTTTTAACTAGTGCTGGGCAACTATAAAATATTTTAATCATGATTAATTGCATGACATGTTGCAATTAATTGTGATTACATTGATTGCATTGTTCCGTGCAAAATGTCTCTTTCCTTTAAAAGAAGGCCCACGGCGCAACGTCATGCCGGGGAGCGGAGCGCATCGGAGCCCCGTGTAAAGACAATGGACTGCAGCCACACCAGTGAGTCACCCCGCCTGACAGATCCCCATCCGAGGACTGAGCCGGGAACAACTACGGCTACTACGGCTGTGGGTGGTGGCATGGGCTTTTGCTGTTGGTCGGGAGACAGAGCAGCGGCTAAAGCGGGGCATGCTAACCTCGGTGGGGGAAAAGACAACACGCTACAAATGCACTCAGATGGCTCTGACTGTCACGCTGCACAAAAACAAAAGGAACATTTATTCTTTCAAACTGTCAATCACGCCCGTGTGCTCTGGGACATAAAGTGTAAACCAAAGGGAATACTAGGCGGTCAGTTCTCTCTGTGCACAAGCCCCGTGACGTACTTCTGTTTTTCCCAGTGATCGGCAGATCAGTTTCCGGTTTACTTTCTGCTTCATCCGCATCACCATGAACTTCTCAAGATGTCTCCAAAACCTGCCAAAAATATCTATAAATGATGTACACCGCATCGTGGACGCCCACTCCCCTGCTCCCAAGAGCAAACAAGAAAAAGGCTTTCGTCTATATATATCCAGTTATGTGCACCAGTACATTCCACCGCAGCTGAGGTTGCCTCCTGCTGGCCACTGCAGGTATTTCCCATTGGAACAGTTGTACGGGACAGAATCCATGGTGCCATTGGGTAAAAATCAAAATCATTTGTTCCTTTTTGCCTTAGAAAAAACCTAATTCAGGTTAAAATTACTACTCCTTTTTTTTTACCCCACGCACAACTAATTTTTGTCTTCTCAATGTGAGGTCCCTAACAAACAAGTCCTTTCTCTGCCAAGAGTTCATCATGTCAAATAATATTGATTTTTTATTTATTACTGAGTCATGGCTCACACCTGGCTGTACTATCCCCTTAACTGAAGCCTGTCCACCTGAGTACTCTAGCCTTAATCACCCAAGATTGTCTGGTCGTGGAGGTGGAATTGCGGTGATCCATAGATCTGATTACAAATGCTCTGCCCTCCCTAATGATACGTTTTCCTCATTTGAATCCCTGGTCTTTTTTCTCTGTGGCCCACAACCTACATTCTGTGCCGTTATCTATAGGCCACCTAAAGCCACCAATGAATTCATTGAAGAATTCTCAGATTTTCTTGTGTGCACTGTTGCCAAATATGATAGGGTGATAATTGTTGGTGATTTTAACATACATGTTTGTTGTCCCAGTTCTTCAAGTTTTACCACTGATTTTTTTTGTCTTATAGATTCTTTTAACTTAGTCCAACATGTAAAAAATCCAACCCATAGCAGAGGACATACTCCTGACCTTGTCCTCTCCCTGGGAGTTGAAATTGATAATGTAAACCTCTTGGATTTCTGTGTCTCTGACCATAAGGGCGTCTCATTCAAAACTAACTTGCATTCTGCCATACAAAAGCTTACATCAAGCAGCCGTACTCGCAGTTTCAAACCCAACTCAACAAACAGTTTTAGCACCATGTTTCTGGCTGGACCGATTAGCAATGTGCAAACAAATGTGTCATCAGTAAATGAGCTCCTGGACAATTTCAATAATACATGCCAGGAAATTCTAGATACTATTGCCCCGTATAAAACAAAACCTATCAAAAGGAATTTCCTACCCTGGCTTAATCATCATACTGGGCAGTTAAAACAACAATGCAGAAAAGCAGAACGCAAATGGGAAAAAGATAAACTTGTGGTATCTTTAGAAAACCTTAGACACCATATGCTTGCCTACCAATTGGCTGTGGAAGAAGCACGCAAATTGTATTTCTCAGCGTTAATCTCAAACAGCAACAACTCTAGAATATTGTTTAAAACAATAAACTTAGTTGCTTGCCCTCCTACCCCCCCTATCGATGCTTCTGCTGTAAAATGTGAGCAGTTTCTCACTCATTTTGTTAATAAAATCGTCAACATTAGGAATAACATTCCACCTGCCCCTGGCAACTTTGATTTCCTGAACCAACCTGGGTCCTCACTGACACATTTTAAACAAATTTCTTTATCCAACTTAAAGGATCTTATTCAGCATGCAAATCCTACTACCTGCAAATTAGACATTCTGCCCACTAGATTTTTGAGGGGCATCTTCGACACCATGGGTCCCCACATCCTCTCTATTATTAACAGTTCATTGTCATCTGGTTGTGTCCCCCCTGGTCTAAAGAGTGCTGTAGTTCGACCGATTCTAAAAAAGCCCTCACTTAATTCTCTGGACCTGAACAATTTCAGACCTATATCAAATCTGCCTTTTTTAGCCAAACTTTTAGAAAAGACTGTTGCCACCCAGCTGACCAAGCACATGAATAACAACAACATGTTTGAAAAGTTTCAATCTGGCTTTCGCTCACACCACTGTACCGAAACTGCCCTTATAAAAGTCACCAATGACCCGCTCTTAGCCGCTGATACTGGTCTATGTTCAATTTTAATTTTACTTGATTTAAGTTCAGCATTTGATACAGTTGACCACAACACTCTGTTAAAGCATCTCAGAAATTTTATTGGCATTACTGACTCTGCATTATCTTGGTTTTCCTCTTACCTTTCATCCCGGTCATTCTCTGTAGTAGTTGGAGAGTTTTCATCTTCCTCGGCCCCCCTGTCATACGGTGTTCCACAAGGTTCCATCCTTGGGCCTGTTTTATTTTCCATTTACATGCTTCCCATAGGTCAAATCATTCAAAACCACAATATAAATTCCCACCTATAAGCAGACGACACACAACTATATATCCCGCAGGCTATGAACGACCCTGAATCATACACTCGCATTTATATCTGTCTTTCCGACATAAAGGTCTGGATGTCCCAAAAGTTTTTAGAACTCAATGAATAAAAAACAGAAATAATTCTATTCGGTCCATCTCAAGTCACTCAAAATCTCACTTCTCTTGGTAGTTTATCCAATCTGGTAAAACCATCTGCCCGTAACCTGGGGGTTATTTTAGATTCGCAATTTAATTTTAGCCCTCAGGTTACAAAGGTTGTTCAATATTGTTTTTTTATCAGATTCGTAATTTTATTTCCTAGTCTGACCTGGAAAAGGTGATACACGCACTAGTTTCCACCCGGTTGGACTATTGTAATGCACTATACGCAAGTTTAGGTCTGAAGTTGCTCAGTCGTCTCCAGCTGGTCCAAAACTCTGCAGCAAGACTTTTAACAGGCACTAAAAACCATGAACACATCACCCCTGTCTTAGCTTCCCTACACTGGTTACCGGTCAATTTTAGAATTGATTTTAAAATCTTATTAATTACTTTTAAAGCCCTCCATGGTGTAACCCCCACCTATATTTGTGACATGCTCTCCCCCTATGTCCCGGGTCGGTGCCTGCGCTCCTCAGGTCAGAGCCTCCTGACTGTGCCCCCCTCCCGTCTCCTCACTAGAGGAGACCGGGCCTTCTCAGTCAGAGCTCCTAAACTGTGGAACTCTCTGCCTGAGGAGCTCAGGGCAGCCAACACTGTAAGCACTTTTAAAGCTAAATTAAAAACTTACCTTTATAGAATGGCTTTCTTATTGTGAATTTGTTTTTATTAATTAATTTTATTGTCTCTTTTGAATTCATGTTTTATTGTTTTACCTTTGTGTATGTGTTCTTAAATGCTGTGAAGCACTTTGTAACTTTGTTTCGAAAAGTGCTATACAAATAAAGTTATTATTATTATTATATTATGTGGTGATGTTAGCCGGTCAGCTAACGTTGGCGACCTGCTAATCAAAGCTTTACGTTTGTTTCGTATGTTTAATTGCTGTTAAAACTGTGTTACTTTTGCGTCTCTCTCAGTCTCAGACAAAGATCAGGGCACAGGTGAAGTTGTCATCAGGGCGCTGTGTTACAGGTCCATGAAGAAAGCTGAGAAGCCTCACAGTTTGAGTGTATGGTGAAGCTAGAATAGATAAGACAGCAGCCGTTGCTTGAGAAACCCAGTGTTCCCAATGTTCTTGGGGACTGGGCAAGGTCATACATTTTAATGTAACTCTTTAATGTGCTCACAATGAAAAGAGGGGTTTAAATAACAGGCTAGTTTACCTTGCTGGTCCCCACTGGCTTACTGCATGCGTTCATGTTGAAGTTATAATGTTATAATGATTTTATAACCCAGAGTTCCTAATGTTCCTGGGGGTTCAGCTAAGGTTATTCATGTTTAATGTAACTTTTAGTAGATAGAATGAAAACAGTCGTTACTTACTGCAGGTGAGTTTACTTAGCTGATCCCCACTCGGTTATTGCTTACTGATTCTCATCAGTTTTATATGCATCTTATTGTGCCTCTCACTTGTTATTAGCTGTGTTTTACCTTGTTACAACCCAGGGTCAGGGGTATGAGGAAGGGCGTAACAAAAGAAACGTTGGCCAGGTATTAAAAGGAAAGCAGGTACGTTTATTGTTGAAAGCGGAACAGGAAGCACAAAGTCTGCTGGTGGCAATTAACAAATGCTGGGATTAACGAAGCTGCCCAAACAAATAAACCAAGCAAAACCACTCTAAACTCAAAACCAGCCAGCCAAAACCGAAATCAAAGATACTACAGGTGAAAATAAAACTGGCTTGCTACGTTAATAACCGTGAGGAGGCAGCTCCAATAAACTAAAAAGGAAACACACGTACCACGAGTATCTAGCCCAGCATATACTAGTTTTACGTTGCCTAACTGAAACTCTTTAATCAAAACAAGGTATACCAATAACAGAAAGCGAAGCCAAAAGGGCTTGAGGTCTTTATACAAGTCTACAGGTACTACACCAAACAAAATTCAGACGCTAGCAAATCAACCAGTACAAAACAAACACAAGCTCACAGCCTGATCTACTCAATACTAGCCACCAAAACAAAGACACAGATTCTCTGGGACACTGACACCAATTCCGAAGGCCGGGAGCAGACTGCCTGTGTCAACAGTTGCTCCCTGACTGACGTGGGACTCCCGGCTTTATTTCCTGGAGGGCATTCTCCGGAGCTGGGATTGGTCCAACCGCTTCCAATAGGAACGGGGAAAGCGGCGGTGTGTCCCGTCCAACCAATCCCATGCAGGAACCAAGAGGGTTACACTCAGGATTGGAGTCAGGTGGTGACAATCAGCTGACGTAACACTCCCCCCCTAAAGTTTCAATAGTAGAATATTTTATCTGATGTCGGTTAAACTTTCTGGAGAAATAACAAATAGGATGATCAACTCCCTCAGCATCCTCTTGCAACAGGACAGCACCTGCCCCCACAGCACTAGCATCCACCTCTAATTTGAAGGGTCTGCTTAAATCAGGCGCAGCCAGAACCGGAGCGTGACATAACAGGGACTTGGCAGACTCAAAAGCCGTTTGGCACTCACTAGTCCAGGCAAAGTCTCTCTTAGGGCTGATGAGGTCAGTAAGTGGACGAACAACAGAGGAAAAATTTCTGCAGAACATCCTGTAGTAACCGACCATCCCGAGAAAACGGCGGAGTTCACGCCGAGTGACTAGGGCAGGGTAGTTCTGGATGGCGTTTACCTTTGAGTCGACCGGTCTGACTTTACCTCCACCGATTTGTCGACCCAAATATGTTACAGTGGCCTGTGCGAAGGCGCACTTAGCCAGATTAAGGGTGAGCGAGGCCTTGGCCAAACGAGAGAATACCTCTCTTAAAGTTTGTACGTGTTCAAACCACGTATCTGAGAACACCACGAGGTCATCTAAATACACTGAACACTTTGGAAGACCAACTAGAGTAGTGTTCATTAACCTTTGGAAGGTGGCGGGGGCATTACACATCCCAAAAGCCATTACAGTATACTGGAGGAAGGCGTCAGGGGTAACAAAAGCTGAAATGTCAGAAGCACGTTCTGTTAATGGTACTTGCCAGTAACCCTTTAATAGATCCAGCTTAGTCATGTACCGAGCGCCACCTATGTTGTTGACGCAGTCATCGATCCTGGGAAGAGGAAAACAATTCATTACCGTAACAGAGTTTACTTTGCTGTAATCGGTGATAAATCTGGGAGACCCATCAGGTTTAGTCTCCACGAGGCAGGGTGAACTCCACGGGCTGCAACTGGGCTTAGCTAACCCATGCTGCATCAAATACTCAGTTTCTTGTTTCATCAATTGTCTCTTAACAGGAGAGGCGCGATATGGATGCTGCTTTATCGCTTTACAGTCGCGTACATCTATATCATGTGTCAATACGGTGGTTTGCGAGGGGACATCTCCGAACAAACACGAATACTCATTAATTAGGGACAGTAAATCATCTTTTTGTTCAGATGATAAATGATCAAGTGTGTTCGATAACTCCTTTAGCATCTCGGAGTTGGAAAGCCGTGCCGCTAAGCAAGCTCTGTTAGCAGATTTGAGACCATCTTCGTCATCCTTACTATCTGAAGCGTCGAGTGCGGGTACCAGTGCAGCAGAAATGTGGGGTTCTGGTGCAGGGTCGCGAGAGTGATACAGCTTAATCATGTTAACATGACAAAGACGGGTTTTGCGGCGCCTGTTTGGGGTGCTAAGGACGTAATTGTGTTCTCCTTTTCGAGCCAAGACATCAAATGGTCCTTCATACTTTGTGGACAGGGCAGCTCCCACCGTGGGTAATAGTATGAGGACTTGGTCTCCAATTTGGAACTCTCTTTTTACTGCAGAACGGTCATAACGGGTCTTCATTTTGTTTTGGGTGACGGCAAGGAATTTCCGGGCTAGGTCGTTTGCGTGCTGTAACCCTGATTGAAAATGTTTAACATATTCTTTAATATTCCGATTTTTCGATTCAGCGGGCAACAGGAATCTTTCTTTCAGAGCGCGGAGAGGACCCCGCGGCGTATGTCCGAATACGAGCTCCGCCGGGCTGAATCCTAATGATTCTTGTGTGGCTTCGCGAGCAGCAAACAGAACAAACGGCAAACCCTCGTCCCATGACGTCTTATTCACTAAACAATACTTACGTAGCATCGACTTTAGGGTCTGATGCCACCTTTCTAGAGCGCCTTGACTCTGTGGATGATAAGCGCTCGAAGTGACATGTTTGACATTTAACGACCGAAAAACATTTTGAAACTAACGGGACTGAAAATTCGTACCCTGATCAGTCTGGATAACCTTTGGTAACCCAAACACAGAAAAAAATTGGGCTAGCGCTTTGATCACAACTTTAGCGGAGATTTTTCGGACGGGGACAGCCTCAGGAAATCGAGTGCTTGCACACATAATGGTCAGAATAAACTGATGTCCATTTTTAGTTCGGGGCAGGGGACCAACGCAATCTATAATTACCTTATCAAACGGCTGATCAACCACCGGTATTGGGGATAACGGTGCTGGAGGTATAACTTGGTTTGGTTTTCCTGCAACTTGACATACGTGACAGCTACGACAGAAACGGGACACATCTTGGGTCATGCCGAGCCAAAAGAAATGCTTCAGCAACAGCTGGGATGTCTTCTTTATGCCTAAGTGTCCAGACCACTTACTTTCATGAGCCAACGAAATTACCTTTTGCCTGAACTGTTGTGGAATGACAATCTGTTTTACCACGCTCCACTCATCCGCCCCCGAACCAGACGGTGACCACTTATGCATTAGAATTTCGTTTTCTATGACGTAAGCGGGCTGGGGGTTCATAATGGTACTGTCGCCATTTATTTTGTCAAAACATTTCTTCAGCGTCGGATCAGCTTTTTGAGCCTCCAACAACTGGGCGCCAGTGACAGGTAACGAATCAGAACAAGGATCTGGAGAAGAATCATCCTCTTTGCGCAGGTTCAGAGTTTTTGCTGCAATGCCACTACCGGGGATCTCTTCCCTAATCATGCGGGCAAGCTCAGTGTCCGACAGATCAACTTCGTTATACCTGTGTGCTTGTGCACGGGTTAGCACGCAAGCAGGATACAGTTTCATCTCTATTTCCGAAAGGGTCGAGGAGACAGCGGCTGTAGGAGTGTCTAAAATCTCCAAGTTTGGGACTACGCGTCCTCAGCTACATCATTTCCCATTAGCAATGTAATCCCGTTCAGTGGTAATTCTGGGCACACAGCCACAGGGAAAACTCCATTCACTAGGTCAGATTTAATGTGCACGTGATGAACTGGTCTGGGGACATATCCCATCTCTATTCCTCTGATTACCACATTGTATCCACATGAGGAGGTTGGGGAAAAGGGTAGCGCGTCAGCTAATATGAGGGTCTCGGAGCCTCCGGTATCCCTCAGGATGCGGACTGGGACTTCATCTCTAGTGTTTCCTGTTAAAGAGACTGAACCGTTAAATATAAACGGTGCAAAACACGAATCAATATTCTTGGACTTATCTGCTTTCACGTCTCTGCAGTGGGTCTGTGTCCGGACGAATCCAACACCTTTAGGTGGGCTGGGTCTGTTCTGGTTTCTCCTTTTCAAAGACAAACAATCAGAAATGAGGTGACCAGGTTTGTGACAATAAAAACATTCCCGCACCTCAGGTTCTTTCACATTAGGAGTTTTTCTCACAGAGTAAGTGCGTATTTCATTTGCGCTCTTATGTTCAAACTAGCGAGTGGGAAATTTTTCCACATGCTGTGACCTTCTGTGCGTCAGCATATACTCATCCGCTAGCAATGCGGCAGAGGAAAGTGTGGCCGCTTTTTGCTCATTCAGGTATATCACTAACCCTTCTGGTAAATGGTTTTTAAACTCCTCAAGAAGAACCAGTTCTCGTAAGGATTCAAAGTCTGTGATTTTAGATGCAGCACACCATTTATCAAACAAAAGACTTTTTTCACGAGCAAACTCAACATGAGTCTGGTCAGCAGTCTTTCTCTGCTGTCTAAACTTCTGCCTGTAAGCTTCAGGGACAAGTTCATACGCCTGAAGAACAGCGGCCTTCACGGTGTCATAATTCAAGCTGATTCAATTCAAGCTTAAACTCAATCATTTATTTAAGGCGTAGGCTTGATTAAAAAAAACTCAGACTGTGTCATAAAGAATGATTAAGCAGTTAAACAAGCCAAGATTAATAAGTACTAACTGTGACATTTTACTTTTACATATGGTACTAAGAGATTCCAGTCCTGTGGAGCTGCTGCATCACAGCTTCACATGTGTGGCTGGAGCAGCTTTATGTAACCACTGTGTAGCCTTGCTTTTCCAGTCAGCACATTATTCTCAGCTGAAGGTGCGAGTGGTCCCCTCTATGATGAGGTATACTGAGGGAGAACAACAGTGGCACAAGCCCAGAACTTTGGTAAGTGCCAAAAAAGGACATATCTATCTGTTGCACACTCATTATACACATGTTGGTGATGTTTTCTAAACTATATACTGCCTTATTTGATAGGGTATAAAACCAGGACCCGTGGATAAGATGGCTGTTTTATCTAGGAAACCAAAGTGTGGAGGAACAAGAGCGGGTGTAAGGTAAAACCTGCATATTGTAGATGTATTACAATATTCTGCATGAATGTTTGAATGATAATATGTGTATGGCACTTATGTAAACTATTATGCTTCACACAGGAGCACACTCTACAAAGGCCTCAGTGGGGATTTATCTCTGATCTCTCTGTCCTTCAGGTAGGGCTAACAGGATCAAACTTCAAGGGACGGTATGACATAATCTCAACTTAAATTGATATACATACACTAGTATTTCACAATTTTATATGGAGCTGTGCACAGAAGGGTTCTCCATTACAAAATTATTTGTAGGGGCGACGGCCCCTACAAATAATTGGGGTAATGTCTATGGTAATGTCTATGGTATTATAATAATGATTTTTTTACATGCTTAGGTGACAGAAGTCTCAGAACTTCTCCGCAGCTGAGGCACCGACGATCTGCAGCATGGGCATCAGCTCTGAAGTTCCTCTGGTTGACGATGAACAGTCCCAGGTACAAGGTCATCCACCAAGAAACCCTTGTCAACCAGGATGGCCATGTCAGGTGTTAAGAGTGATGTAATCCCTGACTGCCAAAACACCTCCTTGTCGCTCATGGATCCCTCAAAGAGTGCTGACACAAATGTCAGGGCTCCGTGGGGGGACATTCCCACCATGGCCTTGAAGGTGCAGTGGGACTTGTAGTGGGAAAAGACCTCACTCTGGAGGAGCAGAGATGAAGGAGTCTGACAGCGTAACTCTGAGCAGTCAAGGAGCACATGTGTATTGCTCTAGCTGCCATTAAAGTCCTGTGGAAGACTGGCTTTCACAGCTGCAGGAGACATCCATGTACATACCGAGCCCAGTAGGCTGTAGAGAAAGTTGGCCCAGGTCACAATAATTTGGCTGACTGTTGCTCGATGGATGTTGAATCTATGACCCAGCTTCCTCTGGGTACAGCCAGTGGACATATATTTTTACTGTAGCAGCACTGATCAGCTCATATGAGGGGAATCCAAATTATAGATACAGCATTGTAGTTGGAATTAATTATCATACAAGCTCAATTATAGATTAAGAAGACAGAGAAAATAATTCACTAAAACTAACAATAGATGCAATCACTTACAGTAATGTCAAATGTTTATCTTACAAATACTAACTTGATTGATTGGTTGTAGATATCTTACCTGGTGTAAAATCTGACGTCCTCTGGTGAGGGTGCAAACCGCTGAAGTCCAAATGAGCTCTGCAGATGTAGTGTTTGGACCTGCTGTCTCAGCATCTCGAGTTCTTCATGTAACTTCTCATATTGCTCCCGGTCGACACACATTGTGGGACTTGCTCCGTAGTCGTGGTCGATGGACCATAGGTTCCACAATCTCCTCCCCAGTCTCCACGGGGCCTGGTTCCTGACTTGATGTCGGACGAGTGCAGCGTTCCCAAACACCGGCCCGCGTCTTGCCGTTCGTGTACCCATTCCATTCAAACAACGATGGCACGGCGCTTGCAGCTAAAACCCGTCTTCCCTTAGCAGTAGTACGGATATAGTCCTTTTTAAAATGTCGGCTGCATACCTTCGTATGCGGAGTTATGGAAAACCCCGTCCTCCAGATCTTCTGTAGCCACTATGCACGAAGGCCGCTATGTTTTGGGAAGTGGTGGAAGTCTAGTTCACTATTATAACGACTCGATCCAGTACAAAGTGGCACACAGCAATGGTCGTTTGAACCACCCACTGTTTTCTGTAACTTGTATGAATCTCTGACGTTATATTTAATTTTCTTTGTTCAGTTACAGCTCTTGTTTGTTCACTGTGACTCATATTTACCGCCATTGTGACAGGAGCAGGAAGTAAACCGGAAACTGATCTGCCGATCACTGGGAAAAACGGAAGTACATCACGGGACTTGTGCACAGAGCCTATTAAACATACTTTTCAAAATACGATCAGATCTCTGCACGACTCAAACTTGGACTATCTCTGTTTAACAGAATCATGGCTTCATAGCAATATACCAGCTAATATGATCGACATTGCTGGGTATCAGTGCTTTAGAAAGGACAGAAACACAGGCAAGGGGGTATTAATATACATCAAAGACAAATTTAAATGTCATTTAGTTGAACTGAATACCCCACATTAATGTCTAGCCTTGAACATAATTTTATCACCAACTATGAACTTTAATATTGTTGTCCTCTATAATCCACCTTCACATACTGTTACCTTTTATGATGAATTAAGTTATGTAGTGAAGCAACTTGACTCTTATAGAGAGACAATATGGTACGATGACTTTAACATCAATTGGTCTGACAAAAACTGTAAACAAAAACTAAAAGCAGTTATGACAAAATTCAATTATCAACAGATGATTAAAGGGCCGACAAGGAAAACCAGACTAAGACCCTCACTGACCCTGCATTTACTAACAAACCAGAACGTATAACAAGGACTTATAATCTGATAACAGCAACCTCGGACCACAACATGACTGACTGCTAGGAAACTTACAAGAAAGCGCCTGCAGTATTTTGATAAACCTGATAGTGAAAAAATAAAATGCATTATTAAGCCATGCATTAAGCTCCAATCGAGCACTAAAAATTATGGTCAAAAATCCAATCCATCATCATTGTATCATCATTAAATAATATAATCTAATGAGCTTTGATAGCTTTAGCAATGATTGTTTCGTTAAATTAATTCACAAATGTATTAATTGTTTCGCACCTGATCGACTAAATACATTTATTGAGAGACAAAACAGCAACAGAGTCACCAGAAGTGCCACAAATCACAACTGTAAAATCCCGTACTGCAGGACTAGCTTTGGACA